>NW_019214081.1:290289-325143 GCF_002532875.2 Varroa jacobsoni | reverse complement strand
AGCCATCTCTAGTAGTTGTTTTGTTTTCGAATAATTTCTTTGCTTTTTATAGATGAATGGAGTTTCAACAATCTGCGTATATTATTTATACATGCAAGTTGATTAAAGGACGTCTTGGGGCGTCAAGCTGCTACGGCTATTTATACAAAACTATAGAATACTTATAGAACTAACTAACAACTTCAATGGAGATACATCGTCACTTCGTTACCGATCTGGTAGACAGCTTTTGCGTTATGAATGCAGATAATTATAATTGTGGTGTCAAAAAAAAAATAAGGGAACAAATTCAAAGCCGAAATGCAATGATGTAAAGAAAGAACAGTTGAACTATGGCTTCCAGTTCAAAGGGTGCGCCAAAATACCTTAAATCTTGCTATAGCAAGTAAACAATTTGTTAATTAAATGGTGTTCAAAACACTTTTGTCGCCATATGGACAGATGCGCGCCATATAGATACAAATAACAACTACGAATATTATATACATGTATATATTTATTTACATATAGATGTATAGGCAAGATATATACTGGAGTGTATTAGTTGTTATTAATTATCTCATAACATTCTCCTTATGTAGTTCACATACTGGGTTACTTGTAGCACCTGACTACGAAAGCTTTCATCCGAACCAGGAGCACCGGCGATTCTATCAGTGAAAGTTTTCTGGTTGCTATTAGAAATAATAGTTACTATATTGCTCGTACCATCGTAATGCATGGCTCGCAGCTACCTTGTGCTTTTAGATAGTTTTAGTAAATTGGGCAATATTTCTGGAGCTAAAAGGTTAGTTTAACCCCGAAATGAGGGGGACGGGAATCTGCGAGTCTACAAAACAACGCCCAGAAAAACCCGCAGCCTATACTGAGGAAACAAACATAGAAGGGTGTACCAAACTACGCGATGAATATGTAACTCCACTAGATCAGTCACTTCCGAACGTAGATATACAAATGGATTTATGCCGAATTGCTTCGATCATTAAAATTACCATTTATATAAAGGCTTGTTACGGGAAGTCTATTTCATTGGTATACCAAAAGCGGACGTACATCACGCGCGAATATCCGCTAAATAAAACGCTATTTCTGTGTATACAAAGACGCCATCTGTAAGGTTAACAGGTTTCTACTATGGTCCCTGCTTCTGATATTTATCGAAGAACGTTCCCGTTCGAGGCTCGTTTGCAGAGGTCGCTATATAAATAAGAAACCAGCACAACAAGGTAATCTGAAAGTTGAAATCTTATTTAACTCAAGCATATTGGTTTGTCGATACTTAACTTCTTTTACTGCGGCATTCACAAATAGCGTTTCATAATGATGGTCGGGCCCAAGCTTATACGCGACGTATGAAACTACAATAGAATACGTTTTAGTTGATCGAATCATAAATACACAAGCCGTAAGGTCTTTAAGCCTATTTTGCTAGAGTGAACTCATTAAGGACATGAAGCGAAAATTCTCGTTCGAAAACCTGCCGACTGAAACATTACGAAAAAAAGCTGACAGGTCTGACGGACAGGAGTTACACGCGTACACGTAAAATTCGTATTATGCCAACAGTACTTGGCTAATAGCTCCCTGTGGATTATGATGCCGAAATAAACAAAAATCGGCTGAGGAAATATTTTCTGCGGATAATTAAAGCACAAGTTAGGAACATGTATTTTAGATTCATTTAGGCTACCTCAAGTTAAATAAAATAATAACGAACTTAAGTTTTAGTCAGCTTCCTGGGCAAATAAGAGGTACCGTATGTATCATATTAGATCAGGCAGCTTACTTCTTTTGTGAGCAACAAGCCTAGCTTAAAAGGAACTTTAGTTTACTTTGAGCTCCGGGCCGGAGGTTACCTTTTTAAAATTGAATATACACGTAACATGCAGTTGAACAGGAGACATCTTTCTTACTTAGCTGTGAAATAGATCGGTATCGATGGAAGATTATCATCCGCCTTTTATTAATGTCGTCATTCATTTCCAACCGAAGTGGCTAGACTTGCTCGGATGTATATTCATAGAACCTCCTTTACAACAGGCCTCACAAATCTGTCTTCAAATTGATGGTATCTGTGAAAGCAAAGTGTTAATACCACCTCTGTTGGGAAACGAAGTTACTGGCAGTGGTATAATTAGCAGTCTCACTCACACGTTAACCGTTCGTCTGCAGTGCATCAGCGGAAACACACAACCCCACCACGTACGGGCTTTTCCTAGTGGGTCAGCTAGCGAGCTAATTTTAATGACCTATTTTAAAATTCATGATGAGTACCCAATGGGCCGGTCTCGGACGGGTGATATAGGCTGAACAGCAGCCGACTTCCTGTGGACCTCGCGAGGCTAGTTATAGCAGCATTATCAAAGATATTATAGCATGCTTGTAGTGCTATTGCCGGTTACAGCGGTGGCCAAGCATTACAACGACGACAACGATTAGGTCGAATCTAAAGTGGTCCATGCGCGTTTCGGCACGTACACGTCCAGGTTCAATGCAAAACGTGCGTCTTCTGTGGCTCTTAAATGGGAAGCGTACGTTGCTGTTCGTTGAACGGGTTGCTGTTCTCTTTTGATACATTGTGCGCGTCATATCCTGTAAATCAGCCAAGCGCTTAATAGTGGTAAAAACGAACGCCACTATTGCCCAATAATAGTATGTTTGCATGTAATGCATGAACAGACCCATTAGCTTCGTTACATATGCAGATAGCTTGTGGCTAATATTTAGAGATATCTTATCAACCAGTTGAATTAGTAGTATCTATATATTGTGACGTTGGTATCTATATCGGAATTACTCAAATGTTGCAATAGTATCTCTCTTTCGGCGAGCTGTAATGCAGTATGGCATCTGTAGAGTATGATCTGTTTCACTGCCCAGATTGCGCTCAGCCATCTATGGACTTTACCGGACGATTCGAAAAGAAAGGACACATAAGTTATTAATTCAAGCGAAATAGGACAGCGTAAATTTCGGAGTGAGTCTGCAACTAATCTGCACATGTTTTATTATCTATACTTGGTATAATTTTTTGTTATACACATATCGAATGTAAGGCTAGTTCTACGTTAACATTCTGAATAAGTTATATCAACTCATCAATAGTAACTATGGATGGAGGATTATCACCTGCCTTTTGCCGATTTCGACGCTTATTTTCAGCGAAACTGGTCTCTCTTCAATTGTTCGACGCGCATTCAACGCAAAGAAGCCGTCTGACTGATGCAGTACATACAGGTTCATATGAATCCTGTTTTTACAGGAAAAAAAAGTCCTTAATTACAATGGATACCTAAACCCAAAGTTTCATATTCATGTTGCAAAGTTACGGAGCACATTTTCTTACTCGGCTAACTATTGAGTGTCCTTTCTTACACACAAAAAACACCAGTCTGTAATGATGCTTACCGTCTGCCAACGCCTTGCCCAAACAGCCAGCCAGATGTTGACTTGTGAACCTTATACGCCCGGACATATTGTAATTGTGTTCTATATCATTTCTAAATTATTAGTTACCCGATTACTAACTTGTCTGAGCTGCCTCCATGCTCTGCTAATGTGAAAATGTCTGAAAATAGACCGAACCACAGATTATCGGACGAAACCGCTTAATAGCCAAATAAATTTTTTTCCGTAATTGTCCTTCGTAGTTTCGCATTGTAATACTGTTTGTGGCAAATGAGAGGCATTTAAAATCTTGTGGTTTTATATTCTCGGGCAAGGAAAAGCTAATTTTTTTTGCGCCGATACTTTTGCAGTACGCAATAGTGTAATAAGGACCAATGTCGAGTATATTGCGAATAGAAAAGTATAAAAATGTTTACGTTCGTCTGTCATAATTGCGTAGTGACGGAAAGTTAAGAACTTCAGTAGTTCCATGGACTTCAACAGTTATCGAGTTTTAGCTAGAAATCGAACTTGAGGTTCTGAAGTTGTGAGTTTTGCGCCCTACCTATCGTTGAGCTCTTACATGCTCGAAAGATCGCATGATCTGGCTTGATACATATTTGCCAAATAATTCGTGCTTAGTATGCAATGTCTACAAACCAGACGAATTTTGCCAGCATGACGCAATCCGTGTAAAAGCAAACGTCCGACAGCTGTAACCCAGCTGATCACTTGAATAAAACTGTCTGAGATACCTCTCTTAGCACTAGTGTGGCTCGCAACTAGGCTACCGTCACCCTAACAGCGTTAAACAAACCAGATCCTCATTACGAGCATCCAGTCGTGCTCTTCTTGGCTACGAAAGCAGTAGGAACGGCTCCTGTTCTTTTCCCGCTGACTTAGTTTCTGCTCTCGACTCCCCGATGTATGCTCATTCTCGAGTCCGTCTCGTCGTGTCTTGTTTATTCTATCGAACTGTAACACTCATTCGCTGGTGTCCAGAACGCCTGGTCCCTCGCTGTGGTCCGTAGCAGCAGTATTTGTCTGGAGTATCTTCACCGGCTAAATATTGTTCCGCCGCAGTGACACAGGTATTACAGCTCGTCGTTTTCTCGATGCCGTTTCGAGTGACGCACTAGCAATTGTCCTTTTTTCTTCGATCGGCCATCGGTCCTGTGGAACAGCGACCCCCTGGGCAACTCTCACATTGCCACGATCACAGGCACTAAGCAGGGTTCAGCAAAACTCTACGGCTGCGGGAGGACAAGCCTTAGTAACCCAGGATGAAGCTGAGCGCTCAGCCTAGACGGAGGTAAAGGAAAACTAGACCTACTTAGCTCAATGTAAACGGTTCTATTGGGAGGCGAAGCACACGAGGCTCGGCAAAATGATTGACAGATCTATAGGTGTGGTACTACTATTCGTTGCGTTCACTCATCTGGGGACGCAGCGATAGGCACTACTGACGAATCACGTGCAAAGACGTTGTAGTGAAATTTGTCTGCGTGGGAAGCGTCAATTGCAGTGTGAAAAAGCAGCAAGAGAATTCAAGCGTTATTACACGCTGGAGACTAGCGATCAATAATCATGTAACGAAAGTCGATCCTAGAGCAAAGGCAGAGCCTAGGTATAAAAAAGGTTGACTCAAATCGCGGATTAGACTGTTGCTGATTGTAGGTGTGGTACCTTATTTAGTAAGCCGTTTGATACGGGTATTGCCATATTCAGACTGAACTCATCGAGGCTTTAGTGGGGTAAGGACATGTCATTATACGACGTTTGGTTATGATACAATTAGAGGATAATTTATCTTAGCGATACTGTCTCTGTGATTTACTAAACACATTGCTCCTGTTTAGATACATTAAGTTTCCATTTCGACAAGCGTGTTACTAAGCACCGTAGCAATATCCAAGTGAAGAGCAAAATTTTTATCACCTGACAGGTTATTTGTTTTAAGTTTAAGCTTCTCTAAAATACTCCACTAACATTATCTTCTTTTGTGATCCCTCACTGAAGTTGCGAAATAGGTAAACAGCGATATGAGATACGCATTCGAAACGAAACAGTAGCACACGATACGTTCCTCCCAAACCGATTCCGGCCGATCACATATTATTAGTTCGCTTGTACACTCGGAACTGTGTTGCTGTACCATATCACATACATTCGCCATTCAATCAGATCAGACACGGCACTGTGTTGCCACGCTTCATTCAGTGTTTTGGCGCTTCGCAGCAATCAACAAATGCAAGCCGCCCTCAATCCGTAGAGACGGAAACATCCTCGGTATTTTAACCACCACTATCAGCATTACATTTACTATTCTCATGACCGCTGCTGCTCCCCCGCAACCCCGCAATGTTCCACTTTGTTCCGTCGGTTTCTGTTGCGTATCTCGCTGTTGGTTATCCTAATAACCAGCTCCGCCGCAGCTATATAACCGCTGATTGGATCCAAGTTTACTTCTCCACTCCCTTGGTATAAACAAAGTGGCAATGGATTGAACGTCCGCTGCCCCCGCAGGGTTTGTAGACCGCCGTTAGTTGACGGACGGTCATATCTACGCAAAACGACCTGGCGACAGAGAAAAAGAGTCTTGTAGCTTTATTCCGCCCACACTCCTGCTATCGGTTTCCGTCCTGTCTAGATTATTACAACAGCCATGTTTTATGGTAGAATGGCTAAAAGCTTGGGTATTGCGGAGAAGAACTGCTACTGTTTATAGCTGCTTGACATGATTTTGGTCGTGGCTGTTTGAAGAGGGTAAGGGTAAGACAGAAGAAGTGAAACGTTGGCAAGGTAACGTGATGCGTGGCCAAGTGGCCTGCGTTGGTTCGCACTACCCATAGATGGATGTTTGTTGTGTAGCATTGAATACAATTCAGTCATAAAGTTAGCTCGGGCATGGCACATTGATTAGCCTGTTATCCTCTCTTTTCGAGGAAGGCCACTTTTCTCAAAGCTCCGTAATGAAGGTTCACAGGCACGTACTCTATATCAATAAGAACAGTAGGCTACAGATCAACACGAAGACGTCTATGTAAGTGGCTGTCTGTGTATTGCTTAACTAACTGTTCCGTTTACGAGAGCCAGGACCGAATTACAGGACGTTCCATCCTCTATGTGCAGGACATTCAAGTTTCAGACAGGCAACACCTGGACAGCGCAGACCACGTCTTAAACGGGGATGCTAATTCGATGCGTATCTGTGCCACAGACGCTAGCTTAGTTATTAGCGTAGGGCGTGTATGCATCTGGGACTGTTGTCGTAATACATTTTCTCACATAGTCTCAGTCGTTCTTCTAGCAGAATGATGCTTCATTTACATAATCTCGTTACGTTGATTGACGTAACAAACAAAGGCTGCCATTGCATAATCGTTCCCGCATTGGTGTTGCCGCACCTTGTACTATATTCACTACTCAATCAAAATTCTCGTTCATCCAGGTCGAAACAATTAAGACTAAACCGATTGAAGAATAGAACTTTACGACGAGTGCAACAATCCGTTAGAACCGTACTATTATGATTGAATATACAGTTATCATCTAATATACGGTTATCATGCGGACCCATATATGAGCTAACCACTGAAAATTTTCACAGACATTGTGGCTGAACGTCGATTTGAGATAGCCAAAAGTCGCTTGCCTAAGCTTTAATGTTTGTTTTTTTTTTCTTTATTGCGTGAATCCATTCAAAAATGCTACTTCATCATGAATCCATTGTATATTTGTTGCTTTGTGGTCAGCGGACTTTGAAGATAACGATTCTAGGGAAAAAAAAAATGCATTTTCGGCAAAATGTATTTTCTTTTGCCTTTTGCTTAAACAGGAGCGTGCTCATACCGAGTCCAACAAGCAAAGATAAGGGACTGCTCGAAGAGGTTCATAAACTTCGTAGCTTAAATGATAAAGCTGGCACGGTGTATCGCAGTTTAGTCGGCCATTCGAGATCCATGGAAATTTCAAGTGGCGAACAATTGATTAATTGAACCGAAAAGCAACGCGTAGCGGTAACAATAGACGATGACCAGTAGTAATTCCGTGTAGAAACGCAGAATTGCTACGGGTGATAAGAAGTGGTGGCTGTACATCGTTACGAAGCAGACAAAGGGATAGATAACCAACCCTATGAGATACAGGTAGGACAGTAAATAAGCTGAATCCGTGTGAAAAAAATTACGATTTGTGCGTAGTGGGACTGACGCAGTTTAGTGCACTGGGAAGTGCTTCGAAACAACAAGAAGATTAACAACGATCAACAAAAAAGGTCCACTTATAGTGAGTGAGCAGCGCTATCCAGCAAAGAAGACCCGATATACAAGGTAAAATCATCTTTTCTCTACGACACTGCCCAACCGCGCGGAGTAAATATTGTGAAAGTAGCTTTGCAAAAGTTTGAACAGGAGGTTTCTTTGCACACACCGTATTTTCTTCCAGACCTTACGCCAACTGTGCCACATTTTCCCACCATTGAAAGGTAAAATTAGTAACTGGACATGCAACATCGAAGAATCTCAACGCGTGATTGAACGGCTCCTTCAACCCGAGGCCTAAACATGTCTAACAAGCAAGAATAAATATATTCAATTCGATAGTGGAAGATGGGAAAAGGTCGTAGAGAATGGCGGCCAATACATCCCAAATCATCGATGCGACGAACGTATTTTATCACTGCATTAAATGTTTATGTAGAACGCATCTATAGCCATTGTCCACAGTGATATGACACTGCCGGTTAACCTATTGTATTTTTTTATATAGCGTCAGGACCATGTGGCTCTTTCGTCCTAACGGCTGATAGTCAAGTAAATTACGTTTCAAGGTTCTTCGTTATGTCGCGCATTGTGATACAAACTACATCATCTCGCACAGTTTGTGTAGCAAACAATAAGTTGTTCATCTGGTAATAATTACCTACCGACGCTTTACGTTAGGCTTAGTGCGAAAACTGCAGGGACTTCAGATGAGGGTGAACGCGAGTTTGGAGTAGCCTCGTACTTTTTGCTGGAATTACATTTATTTACAAAATGAAGAAGTTTACAGACTTAACTATAGATTGACTTTATTGTTTGGCTTCGGTAGAGCTGAACGAAACGTTACATGGTCAAGAAAATATATTACCTTACAAGATGATCAGGTAGTATTTTTCTTTATTTTTATGATAAACCGCTCAAAGTTTCATCGATTTACGGACAACAGGACGTGATAGAGCAGTCTACCCACTACTCAGATCGCACTCAAAACAGGTTATGCGGAATTAGTCTTTTTATCGTTAGTTTACAGGTTAGCACGTGTTTCAGTCACTATTTACATAATCAACTCTACTAACCGTATAGTTAGCAGGGGCGAACCAGAAGTAACCGCAGGCGGCGCAAACTCTAAAGCTAAGTTATCTAGGACAACTTTACCTTTATCTGTGTGTGCATATGATTAAGGTGACTAGGAAAAAGCAAATTTAATTTTAGAAAAGTTTAGTATTAGCTGCAGTAAAAAAACTGTTTCCGTAACGTTTAGGTAATCGTACTTTTGCGTTTGTGATTACCCGGAACAGAAAGAACGGGCCATCTATCAACAGAAATGTTCCGTAATAAAGAAAGTCATTATTAACGGTAAAAAAGTAATGTTTCCATGTAGAATAAAGCGCAAGGATCCAGTATAGAACCATAAGAGTGACTTGCCGACATCGTAGCTGCATCAGAATAGACATTATACGTTCCTATTGGACAATTTTGTTACATAGGTAATAAGAAGTTCAAAGGCAACATCATGCCTGTGGAGCTTTCTACGGCGAACTTTTAGCTTAGGAAATCTTAAGTTCTACATAAACCTTTGTAATGTCCTAATTATTTATAGCTAATATTACTCACCAGCATGGTCCTTATTCCATGAACAGGATACCTGTGAATTTTTTTCGAGATATCGGGACAGTTTTATAAAACGTCCGGATATGTAATACCCTAGCATGAGTTTATTAAGCGGCAAAACACTGCATGTCAACGCAAAAAATGACTTGCGGATGCTCCGCAAACTTCTTTGTAATTAAAGGAAGTAATCTACTTGGTGTGTCTATTTTTGGCACTGTTATCAATTTGTTTTCATAGTGCGCGACAAAGTTAGCCCAGGAAAAACCCACTTTGCGCGATTGGATTGTAAGCACTTTGTAAACCCATTGAACAAAGGAAATTTAGTTGTATGGTCTAAAGACCGTCTGTAAAAACTGCCGTTTACTCTGACCAGAAGACTACATTGTAATCAATTCAAATCCTTAAAAGCGTTGAGGAAGCCGCTAGCTACGACTCACCAGTCTCGGCTGCGCGACGGATGAGCTCCATCTTATCCGTGGGACCTGCTTCGGCGAATCGGCAGTTTACGATTCGTAGTGGGTGTCTACAGCGAAAGAACAATTCTCCACGTAAGGTGAAACTTAATTTGACATCCATTGCTCGAAAAGTAAAAATCATCAAACTTGAGAGAGCTATGGGTCCATCATTTTTTGGATTAGACTAAGTGCGTTGTCTGTCACACATAAGGATTGCTTAAGACATCTTGAAATCATACAGAGAAATGTTTTGGTAAATCGAAAGATTAAATATAAAGGGCAAATGCTTATATATGGCCCAATATGCGTCGTTCGGGACATAATTTGAGTTAGTGCTTATCTTAGGCGAAAATTTAGCATCGAAATGAAGAGTCCCTCCCGCGGTACTCCGCAAACGTCGCACAGAATACGGGCAATAACTTTCGCCGACAAAGGTAATTTCGAGGCGGTTGGGAACAGTCCATTTACGGGCAAGGTGATGCCAAGCAGACCACAAGCTGTAACAGCCTGCAGCGTCACTACAATGCAGAGCCGTAGTTCAATGATCAGTCGAATGACCTCATCGTCAAGCCGACATCTCGTTAGCTTGCTCAAGAAAACTCAGCGATGCATTTCAATGCGAAAGGTGCGTTTCTATTCCTATAGGGACAGTAGACTCAACAATTGCAGACGCAATCATTAGAGGCGTCCTTTACCCATTAATCATATATTGAAGCGCAGGGCACGTGTTAGCAATTTCGCAGATTACATCAACTTCTCTGGTGAAGCTCACCAGCTGAATGGCTATGTAAATAAGCGAAAGCGTTGCATCTCGGGCTCAGAGAACGCGAGGGTGAGTATCGAGCGATGACGTCACTCAATAAGAGCTACTATTATTGCGACTCTGTAAAGCCAACGTGTTGTTTGGCAGTTTTTCCTTCGAACAATGAGATTGGGTAGTCGTAATAGTTAGCTAGATCATGACAAGTTGCAAACCTTTCTATACCTTCATTAAATGTACAAACATGTAACATTAAATGTAAAAAAACCTTTAGTTTCACTAAAATGAAGCCACCTGTGACACCGCGAGGAAACAATCAATCTGCTTGAAGAAACGTTTTAGGCCGATTGATCCCATTGCAGGACAGTGCCATAGATTGACGCTCCAGTCGTGCGGTTTGACTCCTCTCTATCTTTTTCCCGTGGGATCGCGTGAAGGGCAAAGATTATAGAAAGCTCCAAGAGCAATTGACAACCTGGGACAGTGCATTCGTATAGCAATTGGTGAAATGTATACAAATTACACGTAACGGATCGAGTAGAGCAAGTAGTTTCTGGGAGGATATCTGACGGCTATTGCTTTTCATATTGCAGTGCAGGTTAAGGCCCCTGACTTGGCCTAAAATGAAAATAAAGATACATCAACGAACTCTCCTTTGTTTTCCGTATCGGAGACATTTAGGTACGCTGCAAACCCTTAGCCTACCTTAATACATCAAAAGTACAGTTATTTCAGACATAATTAGCTTTATCGCTAAAAAGGAATGTTACTTAGAACATCCTCAAATTATATTTTTTTTTTTTTATCTTGTCATCCGAGAACTGCTTAGAATAGGACGACGACTAACGATACAGAAGTTTCGTAGGGTTCCGGTGTGGCGTGCAAATGTATCTGCTATATACTTTTCAAGCAGAAACCTTCACAAGCAGAAGTTTCTGCCAGCAATTTCCTCTTAAACGAGTTTGTTTTCAATTTAAACCAAAACCTGCCATGTTACTTAAAAGATTAGTCGTTCAGCTTAAATTAATACAATGACAACTTTGTTATATATTTATTAAGCTTTCTATTAAGAAAGGCAAATATTTTTTGTGATATGCAGGCTTGAAACGACAGAAATTCGTTTTATCTGTGTCGGATTAAAATGAAACCTATATGAGAGGAAACTAGATCGCAGTACTTACTAATATTTACTTTTCATCTGGGTGGTAACAGAGTTTTGCTAGGAAAGCTGTTTTCATAGAGGACAAGTAGAGTCCGAAGGAGTGCTTATAGAGCTTCCTGAAGCTCTATCATATCAAGCGCTATATTCTAAGATGCACTCGTTAGGGCCTGATTTTATTTCCCAAAGTTGTGTAGAGGCCTTCGTGATTGATGCCGATCATCGTAAATTTGACCGACACGTATATATATATGACTTTAAAGTCAAATATTAGGATCGAGTGTCCCAATGATCCATAAGACACTGCGTGGAGTGTCGAAACTTAAGTAAGTTTCGACATTCCATGATTCCATTACCTAAAAAAGCTTAACAAACAGAGTAGCAAACACTGTAAAGCCCGATTAAGTTCTGCAGTGAAATAATAGGTTCGCTTTTCTGAGTTACTGTAGTTGATCCAAACAAAAACGTTCACGTCTGTTAATGTTGTTCGTATTCGGACTAGTAGATGTTTTTGCTATCAGTTTAAAAACGTTTCGCTTCAAAACTAGGAAACCAACGACGAGTATTTCTTATTAGATAAAATGGATTGGGTTCATTAGTGAATAGGCTGTTGTTTTGATATGTTAACACCTACCGAGGAGCTTGTTACGTGTATCAGTGATACCGAAATGTGTTGTCCATTAACATTCAATATCTGGATTGGTACCTATTGTGTGTTCGATTTTAAAGTGCCTATTTCAATGGATGCCGGGGATTCAGAAGACAGCAATTGCCAGTAACTTGGTAAAAATTTTTCAATGAACTTAGTTAATGTAAGGTTCGAAGCAACGTTCATGTTTGTACAATCTCGATTAATCCGCTGAAATCCATCAAAAATTAATAACATAGTTTTTGTTGCCAATGTATTGTTTTAGTTGCTTAAACTGTCGGCAGTGTATCTATCCAGTTCTCTGAAACTAGCTTGACAAACCTGATATTTTTCTACTACGTTCGGATAGTTTTTATCGTCGGCGGACAAGAACCTTAAGACTTTCATCTATATTTATACCCATCTTGAGCGAAAATGTCAAGTATACGTGTACAGATTGTATCGAAGTGTTTACTATCACTAAGCTTTCTGTTCGAACCATTCCATTTCGACGAAGCGTTAAATATGCGGAATATACCATGAAACATACATGATCTGCGTTCTCGCCTTCCTAGGTTGGCCAAAAACTAATTTATGGTAACGATTGCTGAAAGAAAAATTGATAAACGTCTTATTTAGTATACCTTTTGTATCAACTGGCTTCAGTTGCAGCAGGCAGTGCGGTATAGAACGTAGTAAGCTGGATAGATCTGGAACACGAGGCTTTGGGTAATACCAAATTTGACGAAATCATTGAAAAGTGCAGCACGGCTTCCAGCGAAACAAAATTGCTAGCTTCGTTTGTTATACAATTGCGTGACACTTTTCAGACCCATTAAACTTTTACCAAGTGGTTTAAGTTATCGCTTCATCCGATTATCAACCGTTTCCTTCTGACAAGGGTTCCAATAGACGAAATGTTCCATGTGTCGTCTACGCTATGGTTTGCCTGCGGGATACGTTGACATCCCTATAACTATGGATGAAGAATAAGCCAGACCAGCGACCCTGCTGTGTGCTATGATTTTATTTTCTGGGTGGATGTATTTTTTAACAGCCGTTTTAATCTTGAAAAACTAGTCATAAACTCAATTTCAAAAATAGAAGAGGAACGGCGGCCACGTCAAGCGAGCAGTCCTGCCGTTCTGTGGTGCTTTATGGTACAAAACGCAACCCCCTTTATGCGCAATGTATGGCGAGCATAACCAATATAAATAACGCTTTTCGTTAACTAATAATGTTTAAATAAATAATAAAAATAACACAACGAATATCGGTGTGTTATTTTTATTGGTCGGTGACGATGGCAGACAACTTTACTAATATGTAGTTGTTCCATATATTGCATTTCATATAATACAGCACCATATGTAGGCGAGCGCGCGATCCTTATTCGCTATGTGGTATATTAGTTAATCTGCTCGTATCTTTGAACAAGTTGGTATCTATCAATAAATAAACGTGCTTAGCGCAGTCGCTCATTGGTTAGATATCGGTAAGCTCTGTAAACGAACCAGACGGCAAACAATATATTTCGGAAAAACGAGTTCACATTGAAGATGCATAAGCGATCCACTGTCAATGTATTGCGGCTCCGGAACCGCCATTGAAGCCAGTAAATATGGCGTTAATGCGACTTGAACGAAATTTTCTAAATACCCAGCTGTATACACAGAGTGCCTCGCTGCGAGAAGGCCAAAGGCCCCCGAATTCAGCATACATCGCAGTTACACCATTTCGCACGGAGACACCTCATATATTGTTGGCGTCGTATTCAGACGCGCATATACGTACAATTCACGGCTCGCTTGAAGACACGATGTAAACCTCTTTGGGGAGCGCAAGCAATCACAAGTTATTATCAAATACGATTCACTCTGTAGTTAATATATTACTAATTAGCCTAAAAATCTTCCACAAAACTAATCGAACGACGGTTTACCTTTGCTATTTACGCGAATGTATCTCGCTTGGACTGACTTCAATGGATATACCCTCTTTCCGTCGGTCGACTCGTTGTAACCAATGTTAAGACAACATAATTCCGTTATTGCTAGAACTTCTAAGACCGCAGTTCCACGGTGAGGGCGGTACAGCCGTAGTGTTTCTAGAAAACGTGTAAGTGAGGTCGTAAGCTTCGAGGCTAGCAAAGCCTTAGCTTAGGCTTTGCTTAACAGCGATCGTACTCGCTTCATTTATCTCTCAAGAGTAACATTTTCGATTAAGAGAAATTAAATCCAGTCCAATATTGTCGACTTGTCTTGACATTCCAACGTTCGATAGTGCCGGGTTTTTTTTATTTACTTTATCGAAGCCTGGCACTATCGCGCTTGGAGCTCGAGCTGCTGTTGCAAAGGCATCATCGAACCGGCAATGCGAAATACAATGGATAAAAGTAGAGGAGTGAGCACGTAAGGAAGCTTGATACCGACTAAGGTGTAGAGCGCTAAAACGCCGAGCAACAGAAACAGGCCATATTTGATTGAACATGAGCGAAGATGGTCTATCTAGACCTTGCTAATTATCGTTACCATAGCAACGCATTGAAAGGGATACATATTGGCCTATACCACAGCGTTCCTTGGTGACAGCCTTGTTGAGTATGTTTGGCGGATCGGCCTAAAGCAACAACATCGTATTCATCCTAATCTACTACATCTAACCAGAGTTTGTCCTGTTATGCTCAATTTACGAAACTGACGTCATGATAGTAAGTATAAACGAAACACACTGGCAGGCATCTTCAGGTGTTTTACAGGTAGAATCGAGGAAGGTATTTTTGTACGAGATCCTTCAGCCTTTTGTAATGAGTACGTTCAACCTCAATATTGATTGTACACAGTTTCTGTCAGCCCAAATGGAAAAAACCATATCTGAGTCGTTTAGGGTCTCCTGGACTGGTATGCAACTAAAGGCTGATTAGTGCGCAAGCCGTTAGAGAAAAGGACTAGGGAATCATTAATGGGTTTCGGCCCTAATCAGATGAGTTACGATTCCAGCTAAGCAGGTCATTGACACTGGTACGTCAGCTCTACGGTGCTGATATGCTGCAGTGGACCCTACCGAAAGGAAAAAAGGCTATCGCGTCACAGTCGCGGAGACACAAATGCCCAGACGAATTATTGTCGAAGGCCAATGGGTACCTCCAACGAAACGTATGATCAGCCCACAAGCGCAATTCAGACTGATCTAGGGCGGCAGCTTAATTGATGGCGTTTGACGTCGTGTAAAGAAAGCATATATAGCCGCACTTACTGCCTGAATTTAGTGAAGTTGTGGCTTGTACAATCAATATATAATCGGTATTACATTTTGATTGGTTATTATTACTGTAGTCCCGCCTTGTGTCTTTCTCCAATCGCATTTCAATTAAGCTGCAATTGGCTTTAATTAAGCTGCCGCTTCAGATCAGTCTAGACTCCACACTTTAGGTGCATATATTACTGTCTTACATTGTCTGTCATCTGCTGCCTCTGCAAGGATGTGAATCAATCGAGTCGGTCTTCCTTTCTTTTGGTGGAGATCACCGCAACACTATTAATAGCGTGACACATGAAGATTGGTGGCCTGCCGCGCTCTATATGCATATATATGCTACTTCCTACTTGTCGTCGGGTCCACGCGGGCGTAAACAAGACTGTGCACCTAATGATAGCATGACATATCCCGGAGAGCAGGATACGGGCCATAAGACGTACGTGGGTATGACATGTGTTTGTTTGCGGAAGGATGCCAAGGAAGCATGTGCCTTTCTAACCCATCGGTAAACTATCGGAAAATCCGCCCCTGAAAGTAGGTAAGTATATATCTTGTTGGACAAATGAAGCGCTTTCAATCGTTGCGTCCTCTACTAGAAGAGATTCCGGGAAGCATTCAATAGCGCAACCGATTATGCACTAGCGAATACCGGCCGCAGGATTAGATCGCCCTGCCGAATGACAAACGTTTACTTCTAAGTAATGGTTCAGTATGTTGCAATTCATAAGGGTTGGTTTGGGACTTCGTAAAAGAAACTTTTTTAATGACAACGGGGGAACATCGGCTACTATTGAACAATTCCGCTTAAAGTCAACAGGACCTTCTCGATCAGTTGAAAGGGACTCAATAAGCAATTGCGGGTCATTTACATCTTACGCAAAACGTACAAAAGGCAAAGGAGTGAATTTACGACAACCCCAATAAGCAGGCATCGTGATCAAGTTAGCTAAAAGATGCCTTGTATACCAAATTGTTATTAACGATGAAATGTAAATCGTTCACAATCCAAAGCCCAAAATGTGTTCCGCTGTGAAGCCTACAACGAGTATTCGAATGTGATTTTTTCCAATCCGCGTAAACAGCTTGTCGTCAACGGTGCAGATCTCGAAAACTAAAATGAAAAAAAAGACCGTTGACACTTTTAAAAGGTCTCCAAATCATTTTATTGACATCCCCTCAAGCGAATTCAAATGAAACTAATGTCAACATGTTGAGCATGAATCCTTTCGGGCGAGGCCAGCAAATACCTCATATACGATCTGATAATCAGTTCCACCATCTTATGCCTAAGCATTTAGTAAATTTCCTTTTGTACAAGTGCCACGTGTATATGAAACTTTCAATGACTTATATAATAATCGTATACAGTAGAAAATACGATTATATCTTTCTTAAACATGGTAATGGTAAATCATTAATATCTTATATCTACAGTTAACGGATATTGTACGCTTTTCGCATTAATTATCTCGTTAATAATTATAAGACACGCATAAAACATCGCTAATTTCACAGACACGTAAATTCCAAACCTAAATGAATTCTAAACCTGATATTGCAGTCCATTTAGAACGAACGCCAACGTAATATACATTTCTGCTGTTTTGGCTCAGCTTGACCGGTAATCGTAGAATGGCCGCATTGATACTAGAATTTTAGTTTAGATATCGATTAACGTTCAACTTTGGTCCTCAGTAAAAGGAACCTGTTTGTAGGTGTGTGAAATGTCCTTGCAATTCACCCTTTCAGATTAATAGTATACACATACTTTGCAGAGTACAAAACACTAATATTGTTCTATGCTAGAGAAATGAAAAAAACATCCGACCAATCATCTTTGCTAGAACTTCAAGCGGCACTTAGAGCCAAACTCCGTGATGTCCGCCAAGGGCAACGTAATGCTTAGATGCTTAGCAACCAGACAAAACGATAGGCAACGTGACTAGACTGAAAGAGGGTTAATTGGCGATATTTAATATAACTTTTCTGTATCGATATTGTAGCTAGTGTTCAGCCGAAATGCAGTAGGACAGCTAGAACGAATCGAACCTAACAGGGCCGGGGCAGTAGTGGCCTATTTCGAATGATAATATTCTGGCTGTGTTTTAGTTAAGCTGCCCTTACTACGCAGTGGGCAGCAGGTAGTCAGACAGATAAACATGAGGCGTGTTTAGCCAATATGTGACACAGCAGAGGGTTGTCAGAGCCCAGCTATTCGGGCGCTTCTTCAAACGTCGTCCGAAGAACAATAGCTTACGCCTGTACCGGTATTAACCTGAACGTAGCGCTCAGAGGAATCTCGGGCGGCGTTAATAACTCCGCTAACGAAAACCGCGCCGCGTCAAATAGTTGAAATTTCTTTGGGTGTCAACATCGAATAGGGTTTGTCTTGTTTATACTGAACTCCATTGGTTATCACTAGCTAGAAAGCCTCTCCATCGATATAATTGTAGGAATTCTCAGCCAGGCAGACGTGCTAAAGCCATGAACAGCGTTTTCAACAATAGCCACACAGGCAAACCGCACTTAAAACATTGCGCTTACGCGTTCCTCATGGCAAATGTTAGGCTAAACATTGAAAAAAAAATTAAAAAATAGAACAGCTCGACAAAAAAAGTAAGCTTCAGAAACTCGAAGTTGACAGAAGCCGACCAAGGTTTTCGTAAAAAAAGGAACCTGGAGTGCATTACTGTATAGTAATGTTCGTACTATCGTTCCTGTACCCGTATGACGTTATAGTGGTGAACTTTGGAAAGTTTATTTTGGAAACATATATAGATATAGATATACAAAAGTTCAATTTATGATATAACTTCGTGCTGTAATGCATATCTGCACAGCTCATAAATTTGCAATTTTACTGTTATCCATCTTGTTTGCCCAAACCGCCTTCGGCCCTTGCACCAATTGTCGTCCGATTAGTTATTTTTTAAACATTTGTTGTAGTTGCCCTTAGCCCCCTAAAGCTTCTAAATGTAAACTAACATCCCACAGAAAGGCCGAAAAAGGCTCAAAGCGTTCCAAATGTGCTTGTTTTATTGAAAAATTACAAACGAATTGTCTTATCAAATGGATCATAGCCGGTGGTACAACTGCAACAGGAAATATCTGTTCACAAACTGGCATAGGTAGGTAAGTTGGACGAAATAGACCGACACTGAAAGGGCCAAATGTATTGTAACTTCACGAAGTAGTTTGCAAAGCCTAAATAGAAAACGAATCGATTGCCCCTTGGGCGTTTCATTGTCAAATAGAATGTGAGCAGGTGGGGTGCAGAAGGACACGCAGCAAAATACACAACAGCTATTTTATGGTAAATCTAGCCTATCTTTTCTATAACTGAACTGCAGGCCAAAACGAACGGAAACCGTTGGCCTTCGTTTTCCCTAACTATTGTTAGGTTTGGTACAGCAGATTAAACGTCGGTCGTAAATAAAATTATTTTTAATACACCCAAATGTTATTTTGAACGAATTATTCGTTACGATATGTCTCAAACAGCAACAGAAGTGTTTTACACAACCAAATTTACAGATTTAGTTAGAAAATAAACAAAATGGATCCGCTTAATGCGAAAACAATGACTTTAGTTTTTTTAAGGTTATTGATTAAAATATTAGCTGAAATAAGCACAGTAAGATATATTATTTAAGCATTTCTGTTAAAACCATTTAAACCGCCACTTGTCTCTACTTCGCATGTCCTTCTAGGCCCTTCTAGGTTTCATTTACTTTGGCCAGGTAAATTAGGTCGATGACAAAACAGAAAACAGAGTTACATATCTAGATTCAATCAAACAACATACATAATTCAGTACTGTCACAATAGAAAAAAGATTTAAGAGAGATCTTTGTGTTCCTGCTGCGTAAGAGGTCGAGGCTGTAAGCATTCAGCAGCATTACCCTTCATTTGTCAGTGTTAAGCTGAATAATAGCAAAGACTTATTTAGCCTTTTTTTTTTTCTTTACAGGAAGGTGGACCGGTTATTTTAGATCTGCCTGTTGGCGTTTTGTAGATAGGTTTATATTTGGAGTTCGATTAGTAGTGATGATATAAACGAACGATGAATTTAACATATCGATAACAATCGCTGCCAAGAAGAGATATACGGAAATTATCATGACAACGATAACACATTGGCCTTGCGTAGGAAAAATGGAGAAAGACTGCGTGTTAAACTATCGCGCCCCCCATGCGGACTTATGCCTTATGCAAGTTTACCCGATTCAAGCAGTGACCATATCGGTTAATGATAGAAGCGAGTGTAACAGAATTAACGGCAATTCATAAAGGTAATTTTTTTTAGTGTTGCAAATTGGGGTTCCACCCTATACTTATACATATATATATATATATTTAGTAAGTAAAAAAAAACTCCATATTTTATTATTATGATAGTAGCTAATATTTTAACATAATATTGGTTGTTACAGCTAAAATGTCTTCAATTAATACGTATGTAATCTTACTTGAGGTCATTTATAGCTAGATTAAAATTTGATTCAGGTAAATTTCTGTTTTCCATGAAGGTCCATTTTTGAACGGCATCTTTTTAGGCTATTTTAACATCAGTCATTTTGTTTCTCTTTAGTACTTTATAAACATTACAACTGAATAATTTACAATAAATCGAAAATAGACAACGTTTGTTAAAGTTACTACTTTCTGGTTTCATTAGCAGTGTTTAATCGAAATAGAGTTTTCGTTCTTATTTTTATCATTTGTAATAACAAATTTATCTATGTAAGTTTGTTTTACATCATTCTATGTTATTTGCAAAGACAATCATCATTGACCTGGGAGCGAAGTCGGTCTGCGTCTATAGTCTAAGCGATGCCAGATGACCAACAGCTTTCACCACTTATTCCATTCATAATCCTACCATATGAGACCGTTTTTTTTACAACATAAATAAACTTATTTCAGCTAAAAGTAACGAAGCAGAGCGATTTACAAACCATTGCTGTTCCAGATTCACCCGGTCTTCAAATCTCTAGGAGCATAACAGAGAGCACCCTTTTACTCGTAGACGCTATTTGGATCAGTAATTTCGATATGGGCGTTATGGCTACGGTCAGGTGAAAGTCTGACACGGGTTTGTGATAGAAACGTCGTCTACTTTAGTAGATAATACCATTATCTGTTTAGATTTGGCTGGCGGTAGCGCGAGACAAAGAAGTTGAAGTGGGTAGAAAGTTGGATCGGTGAGGCACGACGCCAGGTCACGATCTGGGCAATTTCTTTCTTCCCTTGAACTATGTTCAGACAGAGCGAAACCCTCAGGACAACTATCTTTCTCTTTACTCCCTGCTGTCATACTCCGACTCTTACAACGTCATATCCAGATGTGTGTAGTTACTGTATTGTTTCGCATCAGTTGCACTTGCACAAGTTATCTCGATAAAAAAAATATTTTCAGCACATAGAATTGCGGTATGTTATTGCATAATCCGTCTCATTTTTCTTCACCGCGAAAGTGCTTCATCTTCAGCGAAGATGCTATGGGTAACTAGCTATATGAAACGTGAAATATATTTTTTCTATCGAATATCGTTCCCAATTTACAGTCTATGATTAATATATACTAATACGTAAAGAAGTGGCTGAATTGAATATGATCTGGGGAAACGCTGGTTGTATGCAATGCAAGCTACCATGACACTTATCCTCAGAGCCGATTATTATCTCCGGATATACGTACGAGCAATAGAGGATCGTAACGTCCCCTGAGTATAGTCTTCCGTAGAGCTGTGCTACTGCCATCAGTGTCGACTTTTAATGCAGGTACTAGGTTATTGGCAGTCATTGTTCTTGATCGATGTTGCTGATTCGTGCCCCATGCATCAGCGTTCAAACGGAAACGTGAATAGCGGATTAACTATTTTTGCTCGTACGAGTTATATTGTTTCTTCTGCTATTGAGACACCTATTTCATGGCTGTACGGGAATGCCATTTTACTCTGTTTGACTTCAACTTCACCACCAAGTGTTAATGTATTCCTGAGCGAAATAAAGCGCAAAGGGGGGCGCTAACGATGTCATTTATGAAACGTATAAAATGCGTCACTTCGTGTCCATTCTTTTTTCAGCGCGTCATGGCGAGCGGACGGATCATGACTCAGAAATGATGGTACAAAACTATTTGTTCGGACACGTCTCAAAAAGGTTCTGTTTCGGCACACGCTAAAATAATTCAGGGGGGAGCCAACATCAAAAAGGAGACAACTAGTTCAGCTATTATTCATGTATTCGTTAAATACACCTCAGATCACCATAATATCAGAATTTTCCAAAATACACATTTTATAATAATAAATTTTAAAAAATTCTGTCCTCCATTTGTATGAAGATAAAAGTTTTATCTTGTGAGTTAGAGACTGGGTCGAAAATATATGTTATCAAGCACTCGTCTAAATCATCGGTAATCGTATTTGTTATAGCGCTGCTATCAGTACCATTTTTTTGTTTGGTGTATCTTTTCAAGTAAACGCTTTAATCACGGAATCAAAAAACCTGTAGCTAACTTTCTTCACGTGCAGTTTTGGCAAAGTTATTTTTTTTAATATAATGTCTCTATTAAGCTGAAAGCCTTTGGACGGCATGTAACAATGATGACACCTTGAGCTGATATTTAGCTGATTAATGCAAAAACCTATGTGAGTTAAAACGTTCACCTAGTCTACTGGCGGGCCCGATATATTTGGGCGAGCATTTGGACCGAGCTGTCAACATGTCATAGGAATTGCTCACAATATGTCATTCTCAGCACTTATCTATGAATTTGTTTTCATCTATGATTTCTTCCTTTAATTTCATTCAAATGAAGTATAAACGCAACCTTCCTTGTGGTCATTGTTACCGTTCGATTCGAATGGGCATATTTTTATCTTCGAAAAGGTATCACGTAAGATTCTTCGGTAAGCTATTTTAGGCAATAATGGCTCCATTGGGTTACAAGTATTACTGTAACCAACCTGTTTGTCAACCGGCTACTCCTCCTGTCAACATCACCAAAGTAGATCTGCCTTTGCTCTCAGCTAGCACAACGATAGACCGCACACCTTATTGTACATTAATTCGTCTATATGTAAAAAGGTGTACAATAATGGAGCTGATAGCGGTACAGCTTATCGTATTGGTCAGCATTTATGAGAGATGCAAATAGCCAGTTAAAGGGAAAATGTAAGATTTGTGTCATTTCGTAGCATAGACGGCTGTCGGTAATCTATCTAGTCGTTACGGAGTCCGTTGGCTGCCTTAAAAATGCATCTGGTATTGTTCATTTATTTGCTCTTGTCGAGACGCATGGGCAACTATATCGCATATACGGGAAAGAGCATCTCAACCGTTAGAGAATCTAATGCTGTTTCCATATTCCTATAGCACTGTGCCATAATGTTACTATAGATACAAGGTACAATGGCTATTAGTCTCATCATTGGAATGGGTCACTGGAATAAGACATCTTGAGTTCACTCTAATGGCTAGCGAGTCTGTGTTTTGATTCGAGTTGAATCACGCCATTTTGCATAGTCCACATTTAGCAACAAATTGGGTTTTGCCGACCGACGATAGAGATACACATATTCAAGAGATACATTAAAAACCTGTCGGCTGATTGAATTAAGTCTCTAAACGCTAACTTATTGCCGTCAACATAGCGTTTAAAAAATATTGAGATGGACGCCTTCGTCTATTACCTTCCCGCGTACCATATGTCAAATAAGTTTCTAGGTTTGGAAAAATTCACACAAGATGATGATTTTGTGACACAATATATAACAAGATACCCTACTGCACAAATGCTTTGTATGATCGTGACAAAATAAAAGAAGAGGTGGCCACAGCTATCGAAGGGAAATATAGCCTCGAAGAAAAGAATCACATATTCGGCTCGATACCGTTATCAGCTTGCCAGCATATGTTCTTGATAATTATTCGTTACAACTGAAAGCTCTCGACAATATGGTAAACATTGCATGCGTATAATGCCGGTATTAACATTTTCAATGGCTACATTAAACCAACATGGCGATACTCTGCTACCGTTTTACAGTGCTGTCACAAGGATTTCTCGAACAACTAAGCGAAGTCAGGATGGCTTCTTATTTCCAGCCGACACGACACATCAATGTAGCGATCTTGCGTCACGTATAATTCTTGTCAAAAGCAACAGCACCTGCTGAGCGAGTCATTTGCGTTGTTTATTCGGTTCTGCTTCCGTCATTTTTTTTTTCTTTACATTTAAAGATTTCTTTTTATTATTACTATTTATTATTGTTATTGCTACCACAATGATGCAGCGGCTGCTGCGGTTATCGCGGGAGCATTTGCAAGCAAAGCAGCGACTACGGCGCGATGCCATCTCATTTTTCTGCTCTTCTCCCTGCCTCTGTTTTCTGTTCTAGCGTTAGCAGGGGTGATTACGAACCAGCAGTTATGAGCATTACTAGCTAACAGCATTCCGCCCACTTCCGGATTCCAGATTTCGAATCTCAGCTTCTGTCCTGGGCCCGTCAGTTGGGTTTAATCGTGTCCTGGCTACTTCGTCCTGTTATTCTAGTATGTATTGTTGTTAAGGTCACTCGCCTTTTCTATCCCACCGACGCCGAGAGTTCGCAAAATTTCTCGGCTCCTTTGTCCGCCGACGGCCCGACAGCCGAACGGAGCGACTAACCTGATGTAGAAAATTAATTCAGCAAAGGCGAAATTATCAGTGGTTTTAAGTACTCAAATTAAGCCACGAGGTTTTTAAGTAACTTGTAGAGTCGCTTTTGTGCTTCAACATTTATCAGTGTAATAGCGGAACTAAGCCCTTAAGAACTGTATTAGTTTTATCCAAATACAGCCTATAGGCATCGGCCTTCATCTCCGACCTAACGTATAAGCCACCTCACACGGTAATAACTATTAAAATTTAGTGGTTAAACATTATTAAACTTTAAACAATTTTAAAACTAACTATTCCTGGATCTATCGCTAAATCAAAATGGCTAATAAAGTGAAACGTCCCGAGCAGACGTTAAGGTATTAGGGCATATCCCGAAATTATGTAAAAATCTGGCTACAATTAGAGTATTCTATAAAGCTTAACCTATTTGATAATGAAACAATTGAAAATACGGATACGAATCGAACCGTAAAAAAAACCCAGAAACTTGCAATTGCCCTAGATCATGGACAGTCTAAGATAGGCAACCCTAAGGCGTATTTACGTTATATTGGCTGGTAAATGCGATTAAACATTTAGTACCAAATATCAACATCTCATGGTCATCACGCTGCCTTGATACGTGAAGTCATGACACAGAGGCCCTATAATTTTAGATTATCCTTATAGAATTTATAGGCTGTGAGCCATAAAACGTTTCTTCAATTTCAACAAACAGACCCATAGAAAACCTTCGCGGCGCCTTTGATGTCCCACATTTTTTCAAAAAAAACAAAGGCTGCCCTTTCTAAAAACGTATTGGCTACACTCGAATAGATCTTCGGGACCATAATCTCGCCATAAATTATACGCGCAATAGGGGCTTGGGCCATATGCTTTTAATCCTTAGCATAGAATCTCGAATTTTTCTATACTCTTTCTGTATTTAGTGTTTAGTGCGTTTATGTGGCCACATGCTAAGTTTTATAAACTATTTGAAATCAAATAGATGCTCATTGGTATATCGCTTTTAGAATGGTCCAATCAGGTATTTGTCCTACGCTCATGTCTTATTACAGAGCATTAGATAGATAATAAATTAACTATTTTTAGTTATTATAGGCTATCAACTAAAGCCCAGAGGAGTTAGCCTGACTTCATTGGTAACAAACATACACCTGTAACTGCAGCCAGTTAGACACATCGGATATGTATTTTTGGTTAGAAATAACATTTTAAAAATAGCAATTGTATCTATTTCTTTGTATCTGTAAACTATCATATTTAGCGTTGTGAAAAACGCGCAAACACTTGACGCAAAAACGTTGACATACAAACATATGATATCGAGATAAACGACTTCTATAAATTTGCAAGCGTATATTTGTAGAATAATCTTCCTCACTTATCGAAAAAGAAGATTTACCCAGCTTGCAAGTGCCAACGAACTCTTCAGATCAGATCCTTTAAAGCATTGTATTTATTTCCTATGCATATGCTTATGTTTATGAATTATAAAATGACATGAAAGAACTTTCAGAGTGATCTGATTTTAAAAAGAGACCTCATGTTGATTTGGTCTGTTGGTATCTGCTCGTATTATATAAGAAATATTCGATTCGCCCTGTCCCTACGATGACGGCAGTCGATTTATTGTCGGCCGAATTGCCGCAATGCAACGTTTCTCCTCATCAATTAGAGAAGCCATTACCGCTGTACATGCTGTTCCATAACGCGATTCTTTTTGTTTCTAATAGAGAATAAACTTAACGAACTCGTTCAATTCATGTTTGTAAGTATCGGCGGGGTGCCGATGAGGCCCTCTTATAGTATACAAAGCTTACGACACCCCAGCGTCTAAAAATAGCAGATTCACTCCATCGTAGTCTTCTTCGAGCGTTTCGGCCAAAAAACCAATATACGCGCGCCAATATTATGAAGGTCGACGCACTACTTGAACAATCCACGCCCGCACTGAAGGCACGTAAACATATAAACACCTATCCCAACTGCTGTGTGCCTCGAATAAGGAGGAAGATAAGCGTCTGTTAGGGGTTCGACCATTCGGATAGATAAAACGAAATTACCTACAATTATTAAATATCAAGAAACAAAATGTAAATATCAACAATGATAGAGAAAAGGTATCCAAGTGAATAAGATGGGGGGTAGAAAATCCAGTCGCAAAACAGGATATAAACGAACTGATAAAAATGTCCTCATTTTCCGGACGAAAATGTACCCAATAAGGGTGATTGAGACCTTTCACACTTTTCGGCTGCATGCCTTTAAGCCCTTTAAAAAGCTCAAGCCAAATAGTACATGACCTCTTTTTTTTGCTAGTTAATTATTAAGATGTGGAGATTTATATTATATTGGCTTAATTTGTTCCTTAGTTCTGACTTAGATGCCGTACTCTCTCTCTCTCTCTCTCTCTCTCTCTCTATATATATATATATATATATATATGCGCAAGGTATGATATCTAAATCTGGACTTTTGTCAGGAGTTGTTTAAAACTGTATCTAAACAAAAACAGAAGGCTTTTTACATATTCTAAAAGTGTGATTTAATATTGCCATTATTCATTGCGGTTGGAGCGCCAACTCGGGATATAAAACTTTCGCTCGACATTCGAAATGTTGTTTCTTTATTCTGTAAATAACTTGTCAATAATAAAGCCACATTGAAGCATACGTTTTATTCTTCATGCAGAAAATCCAACGGAATCAAACTTTAAGCTAAGACTACTAACACTGCAAGGGCTTAAGACACCCAGACAATGCAAAAAGGCTCACTGTTAGATTCTACCTGGACGACCCAATTAGCAACATGTACCCTCTTCTCTCCAAACTACTAATGTCTTTGAGAAAAAAAAAATAGCTTTTGAGTGTTTTGATAATTGTTAAGATCAGAATTCTATTGAAAATGTTTCAGTTTGTCTCATGGAGATATCTTTCGAACGTTTCTTGGCAATAACATAGACTATTGATTCCGGAAACAAGAAAAAAGGTTCTACCGGTAGCTCGTCTTGCATGGAGCATGCTGATCAGAACAACAGCAGATAACATCCATGTACGCAACGACAAACAGCTCGCCAGTATTTAACCGAATTCGAATGGCTAACTTTTGAACTAGTTAGGCGAAAATTACTACTCCTTAATAGGCGATTCTTTATTTTTTTTTTATCTATCCCAGCGCTCTAACAGCTTCTTATAAGCCAAATATTTACTTATCCTATTAATTATTCTCGTTTGGACATGGAAACCTTCGTCGTGGAAACGTCGACTTAGGTCAAGGGAACAAGCGCCTTGAAGCAAACGTTGGCTATTTCTTTGTTCAATCCAAGAAGTAATTAAGGCATGGCGATGAGGTCTGACATGATTATCAGGTAACTGAATTGCATGCTTTCGTCTGCCGTGCCCACGGTCCACGAGGACCGCGAAGCGCATTCATTGTTTTATATTTCATATTAACAGATTGCTCTTGTCTTCATCGCAGGAGTCAATGTCACCTTAAGTCCTAACGTACGGTTTCTCTCTAAGGCAATACCGGTCTCTCCCTTGGTCCGTCTGTGGGAACCGTACGCTTCAAACCGGTTCCTTAGTGATTAAAGCTGACACGCATTTATAACTGGTCTGGAGTCAATTAAAGGGAGACCCATTATTTATTCAGTTTCCACATTTCAAGTATTTGAGTGAAAAGTAGGTAATACGTTCCATGTGAAATGTTAGTTTAGGCAGAAAGAACCCTTAAAGTCTATGCTCTGGTTTCATAACGAGTGCCACAATACATTCTCGCGCTTTGGGTTCCGACATGGAATCACCTACTTGATAGCCTTTAACACTTTTTGTTCCTGAAACAATTGCGCCATTTACGAATTGTACTTTCGTCCAAAGCCACTTTGCCTAATCTTTTTTTTATTACTCTTCGATAAATACAGTTTTCAAAAAAAAAAAAACACAGAGTAGACTAATGAACGTTGATTTCCAAGATTTTTCCTTCTGAACTTAATTCTTCTGGAGCAAACTCAGTCGGTTACCATTCGCAGTTTCTAAAAAAGAGGAGTACTTAGAAGTTAAATTTCGTTTGCAAGTGTTAATGCAGAAGTTAAATAAATTTAAAGTTTACCGGAAACAGTCATATGCACTGGCTGCCGCGCTTGTGAGCTTGATGAGGTGCGCCGGACTCCGCCGTGAGATATGGCCTCGGGGGTTACGTTTGACTAGCGAAAATATAATGACGATTCCTCTTATCTTTGTACTTCAGGCTGCTGATCTGCTCAGTCGTAGCTTAAGCATAGAGGTGTGTGACTGTTTAATTATGGTCATTATCATGTCAGATGAAGACAGTTCGACGATCCGATTTAACAAGGTTTGAAAATAACATCTCATGTACTAAACTCCATTTGTGCCTAAGTAGTTCTAGTTCTGGATATAAAAAAAAAGAATAGTTGAACAACTTCTCGTTGTGGCGCCTAGTAGTAGTAGGAGTATTGCAGGGCTAAACTAAAGGACTTCAGCAGTAGAAAATAGATTTACTGCTAATATAGGCCTGTGTGGCTTAATAAAGCTTAATATCTCTTGCCTAATAATGTTGTATAATTAGTGAAGCATCCCATAACATATGTGGATACTGATGGGGGGAATACCTCTTGGCAATCTTTGTTGAAAATAAAAGAACTCTATGTTTACTTAGCTCACACACTAACATAAATGGCATACTTAGATAGCTACCATAAATCTCATCCTCGTCTTTTTTTGCATACCGAAATGTCTGAATAGAAGGCAATTGTCCCTCTGTACAAAAGTGGACCTTACGCTTTCTCTATCTAGTACAATATCGTCGTATGCTAAACAATGGATACGCGAAATATCTACCCTGCGTCACTGATTTTCGAGCTACGAGCTCTGTGAGGGTTGTCGTACTTTTGACGATGGCAAATTTTACGTACATAACTTTCCTCGCTCTGCCTACTCATAGCCTCATCAAAGTCGTCGGCCTTTACTGTGCCTTTGAGTGAACGTATTATGAGACGCTGTTGTTTTCCCGTTGCTGCCTACTGTCAGATCTTGAAATCGGGCTTGTTGTTTATCAGAGAAGAAGTAAAATCTGCCCTTCCCAAGGCAGGGGGTGGCTGTGGCTGTCTTTTCCTCTCTGCTCTTTCATGGCTAAGAGGGGTGCCCCAACCATTAGAACGGGGTGCTCTTCTTTCATTCAGTTGTTTTGAGCACCATATTTTGTCGTTGTTGTCGTTGTTATCGCTGTTGCCATTGGTGTGCGCTCCTCGCCGCAACATTCGAATCCTCTATTCCGTGGGTCCGTACGTTTGCCCGAGTACTCGGTGCCGCTTCTTCAGCGGCACCGAAACCGCCTGCGCGGACCGTTCAGTCGAGCGGCGTGATCTGAGCGGGCAGGTGCGACGTAAGATCAGGCACCAAATGCAGATGATCTCTTAGACTCAGAAGCACAGGCGATCGATAGATCCGACAGTATAGCATACATGCGACAGGCCTTTCTTTCATGGAAACAACACAAACAGACAGAAAGGGAGTCTTAAGAGGAAAGGGTAGAATAGGGCACTATTTCAGGGTACACATGTGTATATAGAAGAAAACGTATTTAAACCAGAAGAAACACAAGTACAAGTTTTCTTTGCTAAATCCACCATCTTCTATCTTTGTATGCTAGTCTGATTATATAATATCGAGTCAGATTGTGATTTAATACGGAACCGCGTCCAAGCAGCGTTTGAGTGTTCTGTTTCGTGCGTGACGTGTGAATGCAAGCGGGCCAAAACAGAAATGAGCCCCCCAGCCATCTTACATGACCCGCCTAGACCTCTTTTAACATTTGCAGTTATTACAATAATCATTAATTCAGCAGAGTTACTTGTTAGTGCTAGCAGAATTTCTATTGCTAAACAATTTGAAGAACTAAAACGTTCGCTTTGCGGCTTTCTCTGAATTAGAAATAAAAATTACCTAGGGAAACATAGTGGCTAATAGCAGGATTCGTCTCCATTCCGTTGTAGCAAAACAATTAGTTCCTTCTCTGGAACCAGCTGAGAGCGCAACAGTTGTTATAGCGGACAAAAGACGTCAGGACTGGCGACAGCAGCAACGGTGCTTAAGCCCAGAAACGCCACTGCCATCTTAACTGGACGTCGGCAGCTGTCCTAACAGACATTCCCTCTGTATTGTTTTCCGTTCTTCGCGGTTCGTCGCTGATGAGCGTGTACGCGATTCGCCAGCGGAGCAATTGTAAGTCGTCTTCCCTCGCGTGCCATAGCCATCGCAGTACAGAGTAGTTATCCGCAGCTACTGTTGATGCTGTTGAGTTTTCGACTGAAAGCAGACTCGAGAAACGTTGCCAGCTCTAATAGAATTCAAATTGGAAGCTATAGTAGCAAATAGCAAAATAACTGCTAGCTTTAACAGAGACCGTCCAAAGATCGCGTAATAATATTAAAAGCGCTGATAATCTAGCGCTGAGCTAAAGGATGGCGACAGTGAAAGATATAGCTATTTTAAGAATAAAATGATCAGTTTTATAGCAGATTCGATGGATTTTGTCCGCGTCGCTATAAGGTTGAAAAAGGATGAGCACACCTCTATTATGATAGGAAATAGTGCATTTGCTTATAATTGACTTCAGTCGTGGCAGGATTGAGTCTATTTTGAGATATTCAGGTAGCGTCAACCACAGGTTCAAGCAAAAGGATGCACTGTATTCCATGTATAAGAGCTTATTCAGGAGGAGGTGTTCCTCTAGCAGAAACAGTAATCGAAGTATTTATAGCGGGGAGCTTCACTAGCATGATTCGATTATAGGCGGTTTGCCTTATTTCGTAAAGCTCCCTTTAACTGATAATAAAGTAAGGACTTTTTCATAATCGATTAATAACCGATGCATCTGACCGATTTATCATTCTGTATATCAAACTAACTAATACTATTAATAAAATAAGATCTCCTGCCACCCTTGTAAGATGATGTCTCATTTACCATTTGTTCTTTTTCATTCAAGTCGTATTTTTTTAAACGGCAGAGACCATTTGTGACAGGAATAATTATAAATCAGCCTATTGCGACTTCTCAGTCAATTGTCTCGGTTAAATATTGAAGGTGCTTTAAATGTAATGCACTTATAAATCTATGGATTTGGTAATACCAACTACCGGATGATGATAGGTATAATAGGCCGGATTATAAATGTAATATAATTACATCAGAATTTATATATATATATATATATATATAGGGAGCCAGCTGTTTACAACAATGCCTAGCGACTTAAATACCAGTCGTCAAAGCAGGAATATTTGTTTATTCCATATATGATATCCTAGCGATCGTCAAACCAGCCATACTCGTATCTAGGATAGTAGAATCAATGCAATTGCTCTCCGTCTATATCAAAATATAGGCAAATGGCCTTCACCCTACGGTCACGTCCAGTACCGCAACAAAGATTGTACGTAACAGTCACAGAAATGGAAAACCTTTTGTTGCCATCTATAGTGCCTTTGCATCCTCATGCTTGCCTATAATGGATAGTAGATCTACACTCTGAATGTTAGACTCGTCCAGACGCTAAGGGGCTGCTAAGTAAAACGTAATAAAAGACATTGCACGGTTCGCAGCTCTTTAATACGGGTAACTTTGCCAGCTGCTGACCTACGAATAGGTCATATTTGTCAAAGAGAAAAGTTAACGATTTTACTTATGTTTTCGAAAAATTAGCGAAACATTTAGAGTTTGACGAAGCACACCGATTGTTCTGTTGAGTAGATGCCTTTCAAACAATAAACATTTTATCTTATTCTTCCAGAATATAGACCTATAAATTTGACTGAAATTTAGTACAGTATCGCCTCTTCTTTGAGAACGCATGTGTATTCTAGACTATCATCAAACGTCACTAGCGTTTCAACGGACGGAAATCTCTCGACCAACTCCTTCCCAATAGATAATCAAAAAGGATATGAGCAAAGAAGATATTCGTACTACCCTAGATTGAATCTTTCACCTGTTTAATTAATTAAATAAATAAAATTATTTTAGGTATATGTTTCGCTGGTAACATGTTTGCCTACTCAATTTAGTAACACAGGAAATGTCCGAAGCTTGAAATCGGGTATTAACACACATAGCTTTATACTGAGGGCCGGCTCTCTAAAACAATACTTAACCCAGACGGTTAAATCAGTTATATGTTCATGGCAGGTCCTGACTTCGGGTCCTAGTCGGGATATTCATCCCAAAATAAATGCAAAGTTCCTTGGGTATCATCAGCCTTTCAAGGTCGCTAGTCGATAGTAAACTAATTTCATCAGACCTTCTCGATTTATATCAAAACTCCTCTTGTTTAAGAACATATATATATATATATATAAATGGTACTGCATAGGCCTCGAGCACATTTCATATTAGAGACGGAAGAATCATCATCCAGGAAATCAATCTTGTGCACAAGATATCTGTATGGCATTGTATGATATATATATATATATATATATATATATATATATATATATATATAGTTAGCATACGACACAGATTTTCTGTTAAATTGCCCGCTTTAATATAAATTATACAATCAAATATAAAAGAAAAATGTGTATGTGCTATAGTCGGTGTTTACATTTCTCAACATAACCCCATATGGTCCGACGCGAAGCCGTGATAAAAGGAGTAAGTTGAAAAAGGTCGTTATATGAAAACGATTGATTTAAGCAGTTATTATTGAACACACCTTTTAAACTACGCTTTTTGTCAATCGCTAAGATGCCCCCGGAACAAATTAGTAAATATGTCTTCCGTATGGTAACGACGCTGCTGCCAAAAGGACTGCTTAAGAATGGCTTGTCAAAATTATAAAGGGTACCTAGAGGATGCCTCCACTGCACTGGAGAAACAATCTCGTAAAAATGGGCCACAGTTACACGACCGTCGTTAACCGCCTCAGGTACTAATGGGTTTACACAGAAATTTGCAATTTGAGTACTTTATTAACTCCTGAATCCGACAAAAGATTATGACTTGACACTGCGTCTCAACATCTCGCCTGGTATCGAGAGTCACGCAATCGCAAAGATCGGTTTTTCTCCATAATTGTTACTGCCGATCAGGAATGGTGTTTGTATGTCAACATGAATTATAAATCGGAATCGTTGTCTCTAGGGAAAGAGCCAAGGCCCAAGACCCAACTAGGTCTTCATCTAAAGCAGCTATACTTGGCCTTTAGTAGGATTACGAGCACCTGATCCACAAAGAATACTTCCTAGAAATCATACAGCTCATTAGCACGCCTATTCGACCCAGTTGAATCGGGTCAAGCAGGTTATTGAAGAGAAAAGACTTGACAAATAAGGCCATGTCATTTTTCCAAAAATCACACGCGACAACTGCCCTCCCAATCTTCGAATGGTAGTTTTTGTTGCATCCTCCATATTCATGAAATTGTGCGCTTTTTCCGTTCACTGGACAATCACCTTGGTGTCCTTACCTTAAAACCGTAATGGAAAATTTCGAAACGGAACTTAGGAGAAGATCTCGAACAACTACGAAAGATACATAAAATAATAGTCGCAGGAATAAAGAAACTGAAAAATATGGCATTTTTTATTCCTTAGAAGAGCGCGAGAATTTTCTTCCCAACCTAATCTATGTTCAAATTAGTGGTGTTTATTATAAAACTGAAAGAACGAAAAAATTGAGGAAAAATACATAAAATTGATTTAAAAACTTGGGCAATAGTCCTCTCGACAATTGAAGGTATTAACCAAAGTTTGACGTTTTTTAGGTCGATTTCGAAAAAATAGGTGCACGACTTGAGCTGAAATTGTGTAACGATAATGCATTAAAATCTCTTACAGGTTTGCTTATTTTTGCAAACAATCTGTCATGACCTGTTTTGTAGAACATATTTGCAGTGCTTCAGGCTGCAAACACTAGGACGAGTAATATTCTATAGATTAATGAGTTATACACGTTCGTGAAACCGGGTCGAAAAAAGCAAAACATATTTAGTAGGACATTATAATTTGCATGGTGTTTGAGGGCAACGTGAGCGCAGATTGCATCCCGCGCTGCGTCGTTCCTTTTGAACATTTTTCTGCAACACGTAGTCATCGTCGAGGACAACCTAGCACTTCCTGAGGTATACCGTAGCACAAAAGTCAATACTGTTCATGCAACTTAGAGATGGTGCAAAAAATGAAACTGGTTATTTTACTTATAGTAAAATGGTAAATATTATGCATCGAATAGAACGATGCGCTTGAGCGAACAAAGTTCGATGATAATCCATGTTTACGTTAGACCATGTTACGCAGGACGCTCGAACTGTTTTCGGGAACGGAGCGACAGGAACTATGAAGCAGCTTTTACGCAGTTCGCAGATCGTTAAACTTTGCTATATGTATATTTTGCTATATGTATGCAACATGAATTACGACACGCGAACTTCACGCGGCACAGTTACCTTAAAAATTAGAATCCAGTTAATAACTAATATTGTCTACTTTACAAAGCTTCTATAAGACCTGAATTTTGTTTTTATAGAACCGATTTACCGGATCAAGAATGGACAACCTGTTATTACCTCTGAAAATTTTTTACCCATACGTCCTATGGAATATATTTGCATTAATATACTGCACATTACATAACAATACTAT